>NC_090652.1:317747739-317780239 GCF_040937935.1 Hyperolius riggenbachi
GTGTGTACAGTGTGTGTGTGTGTACAGTGTGTGTGTGTGTACAGTGTGTGTGTGTGTGTGTGTGTGTGTACAGTGTGTGTGTGTGTGTGTGTGTGTGTGTACAGTGTGTGTGTGTGTGTGTGTGTACAGTGTGTGTGTGTGTGTGTGTACAGTGTGTGTGTGTGTGTACAGTGTGTGTGTGTGTACAGTGTGTGTGTGTATATGTGTGTGTATATGTGTGTGTACAGTGTGTGTGTGTGTACACAGTGTGTGTGTGTGTACACAGTGTGTGTGTGTGTACACAGTGTGTGTGTAGTGTGTGTGTGTGTACAGTGTGTGTGTGTGTGTGTGTGTACAGTGTGTGTGTGTGTACAGTGTGTGTGTACAGTGTGTGTGTGTGTGTGTGTGTGTGTGTGTGTGTGTGTGTGTACAGTGTGTGTGTGTGTACAGTGTGTGTGTGTATATGTGTGTGTATATGTGTGTGTGTGTGTACAGTGTGTGTGTGTGTGTGTGTGTGTGTGTGTGTGTGTGTACAGTGTGTGTGTGTGTGTACACAGTGTGTGTGTGTACACAGTGTGTGTGTGTGTACACAGTGTGTGTGTGCACACAGTGTGTGTGTGTGTGTGTGTAGTGTGTGTGTGTGTACAGTGTGTGTGTGTACAGTATATGTGTGTGTGTGTGTGTACAGTGTGTGTGTGTGTACAGTGTGTGTGTGTGTGTACAGTGTGTGTGTGTGTACAGTGTGTGTGTGTGTGTGTGTACAGTGTGTGTGTGTGTGTACAGTGTGTGTGTGTGTGTGCGTGCGTACAGTGTGTGTACAGTGTGTGTGTGTACAGTGTGTGTGTGTGTGTGTGTGTGTACAGTGTGTGTACAGTGTGTGTGTGTGTGTGTGTGTGTGTGTGTGTGTGTGTGTAGAGTGTGTGTGTGTGTGTGTGTAGAGTGTGTGTGTAGAGTGTGTGTGTGTGTAGAGTGTGTGTGTGTGTACACAGTGTGTGTGTGTACACAGTGTGTGTGTGTGTGTGTGTGTACACAGTGTGTGTGTGTGTGTACACAGTGTGTGTGTGTGTGTGTGTGTACACAGTGTGTGTGTGTGTGTGTGTACAGTGTGTGTACAGTGTGTGTGTGTACAGTGTGTGTACAGTGTGTGTGTACAGTGTGTGTGTACAGTGTGTGTGTACAGTGTGTGAGTGCAGTGTGGGTACAGAGTGTGTGTGCGTGTTTGTGTACAGTGTGTGCATACAGTGTGGGTACAGTGTGTGTGTGTGTGTACAGTGTGTGTGTGTGTGTGTGTGTGTACAGTGTGTGAGTGCAGTGTGTGAGTGCAGTGTGTGTGTGTACAGTGTGTGTGTGTGTACAGTGTGTGTACAGTGTGTGAGTGCAGTGTGGGTACAGAGTGTGTGTGTGTGTGTGTGTGTGCGTGTTTGTGTACAGTGTGTGCATACAGTGTGGGTACAGTGTGTGTGTGTACCGTGTGTGTGTGTGTGTGTACAGTGTGTGTGTGTGTGTGTGTGTACAGTGTGTGAGTGCAGTGTGTGAGTGCAGTGTGTGAGTGCAGTGTGTGAGTGCAGTGTGTGAGTGCAGTGTGTGAGTGCAGTGTGTGAGTGCAGTGTGTGAGTGCAGTGTGTGAGTGCAGTGTGTGAGTGCAGTGTGTGTGTGTGTGTGTGTGTGTGTGTGTGTGTGTGTGTGTGTGTACAGTGTGTTTGTGTGTATCTGGCTTAAGAACATATCATATCGCCTCATCCAGTCCATAATGGTAAAGACAGGGTGACACAGAACTGTCATATGCTGTATCTGGCGGAACGTTATCTAGACTATCAGCACTTTGTGTATAGCCCCATACACACGCTCAACAGCTGTCTTTTATTCTTTCACAACTTTTTTTTGGTGTTTCAACTTGTTTCACAACAAAAGTATTTTGCTATTTATTGTTCAAAGAGCTGATAAGACTGATAAGAAGTCAATTCAAAATTTGGATTGACTTCTTATCAGTCTTATCAGCTGCTTGATAGCAAGAGATATTTTTTAGGTGTTTCACAAGAAAAGTTGTGAAAGCATAAAAGACCGCTGTTGAGCGTGTGTCTGGGGCTATACGGCGTGTCACTATGGCCTTCGCTGGATAAAGCAATGTATTTTCCAGACAAGGGTCTGTGATTGGGTGCTGGTCTGAGATGTGAGGTTGTCTGCCTGGGCTCTGAGGCATAGACTGTGCGGTATAATCACTGGCAGTGCGTCCGCATAATACAATGTACGGGTTTAGCAAAGTTTCATGAAAGTTTGAGAATAGTTGTGAGAGGGATGGAGAAGTTGTGCCCCTCCGAGGTCAGATCCCTGCTGGGATTGCTAATTGCCTGTGGCATATAAAGGAGGGGAGGGGAGTCCGAGCTCTGAGCACAAAGAGGACAGGGCCATTGTTCCACATGCCAGGCGCTGATCTGTGTGTGTGGAGGGGGGGGGGGGGTCTCGGAGCCCCTCCACAATCCTCATCCTGGAATATATAGAGAAACAACCAATTAACATCTCTGACAGATCACATCTATCGATTCTCGTCCCGGTTATGTACCAGCAGATGTTGTTCTGCGGCAGATATAAAGGCACCCACACACTTGCTCAATATTCCCGACAGATTCGGTTATTATGTTTCAATCTGCCAGAGATCGATGCTGCGACATGGCCGGCCGATTATAATTTTGATCAATTTCAGTTCAACAATGATTGATCGCACTGGCTGGAAAGATCGCGTGTGAAAGGGGGCAGTCTGGCGTGCGGCGCTAGGGGGCGTTCGATTTCAGGACGAAGGATGGACCTCGGCAGGTCCCGAGGGGGATTCTGTCTGATGGCCGAGATGTGGTGGCATCTATCAGTGTATGGCCCCCGGCAGATCCAGAGAGGGATCTGTCTGATGGCCGAGATCTGGTGGCATCTATCAGTGTATGGCCCCCGGCAGATCCAGAGAGGGATCTGTCTGATGGCCAAGATCTGGTGGCATCTATCGGTGTATGGCCCCCGGCAGATCCAGAGAGGGATCTGTCTGATGGCCGAGATGTGGTGGCATCTATCAATGTATGGCCCCCGGCAGATCCAGAGAGGGATCTGTCTGATGGCCGAGATGTGGTGGCATCTATCGGTGTATGGCCCCCGGCAGATCCAGAGAGGGATCTGTCTGATGGCCGAGATGTGGTGGCATCTATCGGTGTATGGTCCCCGGCAGATCCAGAGAGGGATCTGTCTGATGGCCGAGATCTGGTGGCATCTATCAGTGTATGGCCCCCGGCAGATCCAGAGAGGGATCTGTCTGATGGCCGAGATGTGGTGGCATCTATCAGTGTATGGCCCCCGGCAGGTCCAGAGAGGGATCTGTCTGATGGCCGAGATATGGTGGCATCTATCAGTGTATGGCCCCCGGCAGGTCCCGAGAGGGATCTGTCTGATGGCCGAGATGTGGTGGCATCTATCAGTGTATGGCCCCCGGCAGGTCCCGAGAGGGATCTGTCTGATGGCCGAGATCTGGTGGCATCTATCAGTGTATGGCCCCCGGCAGATCCAGAGAGGGATCTGTCTGATGGCCGAGATGTGGTGGCATCTATCAGTGTATGGCCCCCGGCAGATCCAGAGAGGGATCTGTCTGATGGCCGAGATCTGGTGGCATCTATCGGTGTATGGCCCCCGGCAGATCCAGAGAGGGATCTGTCTGATGGCCGAGATGTGGTGGCATCTATCAATGTATGGCCCCCGGCAGATCCAGAGAGGGATCTGTCTGATGGCCGAGATGTGGTGGCATCTATCGGTGTATGGCCCCCGGCAGATCCAGAGAGGGATCTGTTTGATGGCCGAGATGTGGTGGCATCTATCGGTGTATGGTCCCCGGCAGATCCAGAGAGGGATCTGTCTGATGGCCGAGATGTGGTGGCATCTATCAGTGTATGGCCCCCGGCAGATCCAGAGAGGGATCTGTCTGATGGCCGAGATGTGGTGGCATCTATCAGTGTATGGCCCCCGGCAGGTCCAGAGAGGGATCTGTCTGATGGCCGAGATGTGGTGGCATCTATCAGTGTATGGCCCCCGGCAGGTCCAGAGAGGGATCTGTCTGATGGCCGAGATATGGTGGCATCTATCAGTGTATGGCCCCCGGCAGGTCCCGAGAGGGATCTGTCTGATGGCCGAGATGTGGTGGCATCTATCAGTGTATGGCCCCCGGCAGGTCCAGAGAGGGATCTGTCTGATGGCCGAGATGTGGTGGCATCTATCAGTGTATGGCCCCCGGCAGGTCCCGAGAGGGATCTGTCTGATGGCCGAGATGTGGTGGCATCTATCAGTGTATGGCCCCCGGCAGGTCCCGAGAGGGATCTGTCTGATGGCCGAGATCTGGTGGCATCTATCAGTGTATGGCCCCGGGCTGCTTCCCTCCTGCGGGCAGGACAAGGCGAGGCTGGGATAATATTTGGGTTTTCTGCGTAGAGAACCTGCGGTGGCGAATTCCCCCCTCCTGGCTCTGCACAGTAATGTGTGAATAGACTGGGGGGGCCGGGGTGAGTCTGACCCTAGAGAAAGGCAAATTATTATTCTTGTATTCCTAATCCGACACGTTACACAGAGCTGCGCCGCCGCTGAGAGGCCGCAGACAATACAGAGGAGGCCGCGAGGAGCGGCAGCCGGAGCGTGGGACAGACCACTGAGGACTCGCATGAGGACCCTTCAGCATGTCAATGAGGCGCGGGGGGAAGGGGGTGGGAAGAGTCAAACTCCCAGCATGCTCTGCAGGACTCCCTGACCACACAGAGGCCAAGGCAGAGCCTTCCTGGAATGAGGACTGACAATAAGGGGGGGGGGGGGTCGTGTACACAGCCCCCCCCCCCATACACCACAGACTCCTCTGATTCCGGGCTTTGGCCCAAGCTGTGTAAACAGCGATTTCTCCTCTTCTATCACACAAGGTAGAAGACGGAGGGAGTCTGGGGGACATTCTCCTGGTTTCTTGGCGTAGAGGAGGCGGAGCGATCGGTCCATGTGTCGGGAATTACACCGCTGACCGTATTGTGCCACTCACGAGGGGGGGGGGAGCCATGTCTGGCCAGTTTAAAGAGACAGGCTCAGCTATACTAGAGACTTAAAGTGAATATACACTTACCGATTTTTCTCTTCGCTATCTGGCAGATTCGATCACTCTGATTGAATCTTTTAGAAATTGATTGACTCAGTCGATCACACCGAAGGGGAGATATCAATCGAACGGCAGCATGTCGGGAGCGTTGGCAGATGGACAGGCCATAGCGTTGCACTGCCTCGTGCTGATAAAAAAAACCTGTAGCTAATTTGTGGCAGTAATAGATCCGTCTCTGATCAGATTTAATCTAACAGCAATCTATGTAAAGGTGGCCACACACCATACAATTTTTTAAATATCTGTTCAATTGAAGAATTGCAATCTATTTTTCTGACTGATTGTAATATTTCAGAAATATGACCAATGTACCACACACCTATGTTGAATTTTTCCCCAATTATGATAAAAATGATTGGAAACTCTGGGAAAATTGCTAGGGTGCACGTCAGGGCTGGATTTCTGGGAAGGCCACAGAGGCCCTGGCCTAGGGTGATAAAATTCAGCAGGGTGCAGGACTTGGAGAGATAAGAGGTCACATGTCAAAATAAATCACCTCTGCTTTGCTCTATTCTGCCTGAATTCCAGAGATCCCTGCATCTCTCTCACTGCAGAGTGTGTGTGATGACAGTCAGCCTCTGTTGCCATCTGAGGATCTTGTCCTTAGTATAATGAGTGGGGACATACAAGCTGCTGTGAGGAGAAAAATATATAGGCTCAAATAGTAGAACTTTTGAGTTCAGATTAGTTTCTTTATGCAGCATGCATTTATGGACAGGAATTATCAGCTCTCCTCTCCCCCTGACTGATGTTTATTACTTGGTCAGAGCTGTTAAAGACCTGAGACCTGTTCAATTTATGGTTTGTTTTTCTTTCCTAGGAAATGACAGCAACATTCTCTCTGTGCTACAGTTTAACTCTTTCCTGACATGTTTTAGAAGCAGCAAAGCATTGTTCTGTGTAAGGCCCCGTTCACACTTGCGTTTTGGCAA
Organism: Hyperolius riggenbachi; assembly: GCF_040937935.1. Lineage (NCBI taxonomy): Eukaryota > Metazoa > Chordata > Amphibia > Anura > Hyperoliidae > Hyperolius > Hyperolius riggenbachi. Next base: position 317,753,809 of record NC_090652.1, read on the forward strand.
GTAAACGGACCGGATCCTGACCTGATCCTGATCAGAACCGTACGGTTCCGATCCGGATCCGGTCCGTTCGTATCAGGCATGCATCAGGCTGCCATCCGGATCCGTGGGAAAAAAATAGCGAAATTTTAAAAAAAAATGTTGGGGTCAGCAGAAGGTGCACCTGGTGCACGTGTAGAATCAGGTTCCTCCGCTGTAGGCCTCACCTCCACCTCCGACATTCTGCCAAACAGCTCCAGCACGTCTGTCACTGCTGCTCCACTCCAGACATGCTTGGCCCATGTGTCCCCATCCGAAATGGCCGCTTGCATACGCAAGGAAGTGGGGTAGAACGTCAGGTTTTTGTAGGCAGTGTGTTCTGTGCCTTCCGTTCCCCATTGGTTTCTGTGTTCCTGACGGTGCTGTCAGGCTCAGGTCCGGCTCCGGTCCGGGTGCGTGGGCCGGAGATCCGGACCCAAAAAATAGCGCATGTTGGAAAAGAGTCCGGATCCGATCCGGCTCCGTACTGTACGGAACGGACACGTGTGAACGTCCGCATAGCGTTTACATTGCTATGCGGAACGTACGTTCCGTTTGTACAGTATGCGGTCCGGATCAGATCCGGAAAATCCGGATAGCGAACGCTAATGTGAACCGGGCCTTAGCCATCAGTGAAAGCAGGACGTTTTGAAACAGAATGACAACTGTATTACATTTATTTATATTTACAAAACAATGTATGCATCTCCTGCTGACTGTATATATAGCTGTGTGCCCTAAGATCTTGTATACAGGAACAAAGTCTGAAGATGGCTCATTAGACAAAGGCTCACTGTTTTCTTTTGGTTAGCCAATAAATATTCTCATTCTAACGTAAAAAACTTCCTGCTGACTGATTAAGATCTGTCTTAACATGCCCCAAGTGCAAAATTGTCACTGTGTAAAGTACACCAGAGCTTATGCTAGATACACATGATATGAAAAAGTACAAAATCTTGCAAGGTCTTATGGTACAAAAACATCCAAAACTTTATTGGCACAGATACAAAAATTATTTGTTAAAACAGTCTCTGTAGGGTGCTCCTTATTTGCGTAGGCAATCTTCCAAATCAGGGATATCACAATTCATAGTAGAATAGGCTTAATGTATTTAGCAAAAGCATTAGACAACGACACACTTGTTTCGGGCGCATAGAACCCTTCTTCAGGCCACTGTATAAAGCACTTTCTATGGACACTATTGGTACTACATGACAGGAGCAATGAGAAAAGAGACCAACATCTGACCAACCAGACGTCTCCGCACAATCCTGATGGCCGGCAAGACAAAGGCCAGGCAGCTAAGACAGGAGTGCCACCTTTAAATTGGCCACACACCTTTAGATAGATCTCAAGTGAGAAGAATGTGGAGGCTGCCATATTTATTTCCTTTTAAACAATACCAGTTGCCTGGCAGTCCTGCTAATCTATTTGGCTGCAGTAGTGTCTAAATCACAACAGAAACAAGCATGCAGCTCAGTGTTCTCCCCAGGCTCTATTAGGCGGGTGTTCCACTCGGCTAGTTTTGGTGACACCCGGCTTTCATCAGCTCACCTCCTCCTGTGCTGTAAGCAGAGTTGTGCAGAGACGCTCCGGCCCTGCATTCTCTCCTCTCACCCCACCCGGCTACTTTTTCATGCCACCCGGCTGGAAAAAAAACACTGCAGCTGATCCTGTCAGATCTGACAATAATGTCAGAAACGCCTGATCTGCTGCATGCTTGTTCAGGGGCTATGGCTGAAAGTATTAGAGGATCAGCAGGACTGCCAGATAACTGGCATTGCTTAAAAGGAAATAAATATGGCAGCTTCCTAAGCCCTCTTGTTACAGTTGTCTAAAGCTCAACACACACCATACAATCTTGGTTGTACAGATTTACCAAATCTATGTAGTATAAGGGCCAACAGATTGAAAATACCTTAAAGAGACTCTGTAACATTAAAAAGATCCCCTGGGGGGTACTCACCTCGGGTGGGGGAAGCCTCCGGATCCTAATGAGGCTTCCCACGCCGTCCTCTGTCCCACGGGGGTCTCTCCGCAGCCCTCCGAACAGCCGGCGACTGTGCCGACTGTTAGTTTAATATTTACCTTTGCTGGCTCCAGCGGGGGGCGCTGTGGAGGCTTTCCGTTCCGAACTACACGGAAATACCCGATCTCAGTCGGGTCCGCTCTACTGCGCAGGCGCCGGAAACTTGCGCCTGCGCAGTAGAGCAGACCCGACGGCGATCGGGTATTTCCGTGTAGTTCGGAGCCGACAGCCGTCAGAGCGCCTGCGCTGGAGCCAGGAAGGTAAATAATGACGTCACCGCTGCCCGGACTCCACGGAGGGCTGCAGCGAGACCCCTGACGGATGGAGGACGGCGTGGGAAGCCTCATTAGGATCCGGAGGCTTCCCCCACCCGAGGTGAGTACCCCCCAGGGGATCTTTTTATGTTACAGATCCTCTTTAAATGATTGATTGGATAAGCTCTTATACTACATGAACGTGGTAAGATTGAACAACCAAGATTGTATGGTGTGTGTTGAGCCTAAGGCCTGGGGCCCACTAGCAGAGTGTTTATGATGTGAAAAGCTCTTGCTAATGTAATGCTATGGGTGTGATCCCACCTAAGCAATGCGATTTTCCCCCAAATCCCCCATAGCATTGCATTAGAAAAAGCTTTACAAATCACCAGCGATTAGAAAAGGCTGCTAGTGGCTGCCAGGCCCAGAGATCCCCATTAATGGTACAATTTTATAAGAATGATCAAATCAAAGGTTCTTTTTGATTGAATGTAACAGTGGATTGTAATTTAAACCGTCCACCATAGTTAAACTACTACAGACACTACAATTTAATCACCAGCAACCCCAAAAAAACCTCTATGCTGATTGACAAAAGGAGTTGCAGACAATCGGTATCGTAATCATTCGTATTCAATTTGTAGCACTCATGGTTTCTACACACATACAATCTGATCACATTATTGCATCAAAAAATAGAATCATTCCCACGAAATAGTGCAATTAAAGGGCACCGTTCAGTGTGCTGGGGAAAGATGGTAAACGATATCGGGAAGATACTGATTGTTCCCCTGATCTGTCACAAATTGTCTGATGTTTGTTCAGGTCTGTAAGCTGCACCCTGTGTGTGTCGGGAATTGTAGTGTGTGTGGGGAGACGTCACAGGTATAATGCGTGATAGAGGCTCTTTCTGAGATCGTGGCTGTGTGTCTTGGCATGTCGGGATTGTATCGTGTGTGGCGTGGTCATTTCCTGGCAGTATTATGTGTGATTAAGGCTGCTCTGGCAAATCGGGATTGTATTGTGTGTGGCTTGTCCTATGAGCGGCACCCGCAACATGTCAGGATTGTAACGTGTGTGGCCTGTCCTGTGATCTGCATGTCGGGATTGTAGCGTGTGTGGCCTGTCCTGACATTGGCTGCTGTGTCTCGACATGTCGGGATTGTAGCGTGTGTGGCCTGTCCTGACATTGGCTGCTGTGTCTCGACATGTCGGGATTGTAGTGTGTGTGGCCTGTCCTGTGATCTGCATGTCGGGATTGTAGCGTGTGTGGCCTGTCCTGACATTGCGGCGCTGTCTCGACATGTCGGGATTGTAGCGTGTGTGGCCTGTCCTGACATTGCGGCGCTGTCTCGACATGTCGGGATTGTAGCGTGTGTGGCCTGTCCTGACATTGCGGCGCTGTCTCGACATGTCGGGATTGTAGCGTGTGTGGCCTGTCCTGACATTGCGTCGCTCTGTGTCGACATGTCGTGGATTGGGCAGCATTGTGTGTGAGATTCTCTGGGTAATAATATTTGACACAGGAGGCGCTCATAAGACGATTGTCCCGTCTGTGACCCCCTCAGTTTATTTCTTTAGGACTTTGTGTGGATCCCCCGCTGGCCGCACACTGGGAATAGTAATCCTGCGAGGAAGGGGCTGCTGTAAACAATCTGTCTGTACAAACGTCAGACTCAGCAGTGACCCAACCGGTTCCCATCATTGCTGCGCCGCTTATCTCTCCTGAGACGCTGGAACAGACAGCCAGATAAGAGACAACAGTTACCGTCTGTGGCAGACGCACATTCCAGACAGGGAACCAAGCTGAGGATAGAATGCCTGTCATGTCTGCCTGTAGATGGAAGCTCCTGTAACTGACTTTCTGTTCTCCCGGCCTGTAGATGGAAGCTCTTCTTATTGGCTTTCTGTTCTCCCGGCCTGTAGATGGAAGCTCTTATTATTGGCTTTCTGTTTTCTCATTACCTTCATCTGAAAACTGCCGAAAAACAACAAGCAACTTCTGCCATCCTCTGTTCTGTTATCACCCATATTGCAGCAATGAAGGGTTCAACTTCAGATTATTCCAAAACTGATGAAGGCAAATGCTCTTAGCAATCCTGATCATTATTGTAAAAGTATTCCTTCTGGAAATGTATTGTGACCATTATATATGGGCTGATGCTTTTAAATGTTGTCAGTTAGTGTCAGTTAGTTACATAGTTATTTGGGTTGAAAAAAAGACATACGTCCATCGATTTCAACCAGAGAACAAAGTACAACACCAGCCTGCTCCCTCACATATCCCTGCTGATCCAGAGGAAGGCACAACACCAGCCTCCACCCTCACATATCCCTGCTGATCCAGAGGAAGGCACAACACCAGCCTGCTCCCTCACATATCCCTGCTGATCCAGAGGAAGGTACAACACCAGCCTGCTCCCTCACATATCCCTGCTGATCCAGAGGAAGGCACAACACCAGCCTGCTCCCTCACATATCCCTGCTGATCCAGAGGAAGGTACAACACCAGCCTGCTCCCTCACATATCCCTGCTGATCCAGAGGAAGGCACAACACCAGCCTGCACCCTCACATATCCCTGCTGATCCAGAGGAAGGCACAACACCAGCCTCCACCCTCACATATCCCTGCTGATCCAGAGGAAGGCACAGCACCAGCCTGCTCCCTCACATATCCCTGCTGATCCAGAGGAAGGCACAACACCAGCCTGCACCCTCACATATCCCTGCTGATCCAGAGGAAGGCACAGCACCAGCCTGCTCCCTCACATATCCCTGCTGATCCAGAGGAAGGCACAACACCAGCCTGCACCCTCACATATCCCTGCTGATCCAGAGGAAGGCACAGCACCAGCCTGCTCCCTCACATATCCCTGCTGATCCAGAGGAAGGCACAACACCAGCCTCCACCCTCACATATCCCTGCTGATCCAGAGGAAGGCACAACACCAGCCTCCACCCTCACATATCCCTGCTGATCCAGAGGAAGGCACAACACCAGCCTGCTCCCTCACATATCCCTGCTGATCCAGAGGAAGGCACAACACCAGCCTGCTCCCTCACATATCCCTGCTGATCCAGAGGAAGGTACAACACCAGCCTGCTCCCTCACATATCACTGCTGATCCAGAGGAAGGTACAACACCAGCCTGCACCCTCACATATCCCTGCTGATCCAGAGGAAGGCACAACACCAGCCTGCTCCCTCACATATCCCTGCTGATCCAGAGGAAGGCACAACACCAGCCTGCTCCCTCACATATCCCTGCTGATCCAGAGGAAGGCACAACACCAGCCTGCACCCTCACATATCCCTGCTGATCCAGAGGAAGGCCCAACACCAGCCTACTCCCTCACATATCCCTGCTGATCCAGAGGAAGGCACAGCACTAGCCTGCTCCCTCACATATCCCTGCTGATCCAGAGGAAGGCACAACACCAGCCTGCACCCTCACATATCCCTGCTGATCCAGAGGAAGGCACAACACCAGCCTGCACCCTCACATATCACTGTTGATCCAGAGGAAGGCACAACACCAGCCTGCTCCCTCACATATCCCTGCTGATCCAGAGGAAGGCACAACACCAGCCTGCTCCCTCACATATCCCTGCTGATCCAGAGGAAGGCACAACACCAGCCTGCTCCCTCACATATCCCTGTTGATCCAGAGGAAGGCACAGCACCAGCCTGCACCCTCACATATCCCTGTTGATCCAGAGGAAGGCACAACACCAGCCTGCTCCCTCACATATCCCTGCTGATCCAGAGGAAGGCACAACACCAGCCTGCTCCCTCACATATCCCTGCTGATCCAGAGGAAGGCACAACACCAGCCTGCTCCCTCACATATCACCGCTGATACAGAGGAAGGCACAACACCAGCCTGCACTCTCACATATCTCTGCTGATCCAGAGGAAGGCACAACACCAGCCTGCTCCCTCACATATCCCTGCTGATCCAGAGGAAGGCACAACACCAGCCTGCTCCCTCACATATCCCCGCTGATACAGAGGAAGGCACAACACCAGCCTGCACCCTCACATATCCCTGCTGATCCAGAGGAAGGGACAACACCAGCCTGCTCCCTCACATATACCTGCTGATCCAGAGGAAGTCACAACACCAGCCTGCACCCTCACATATCCCTGCTGATCCAGAGGAAGGCACAACACCAGCCTGCTCCCTCACATATCCCCGCTGATACAGAGGAAGGCACAACACCAGCCTGCACCCTCACATATCCCTGCTGATCCAGAGGAAGGCACAACACCAGCCTGCTCCCTCACATATCCCTGCTGATCCAGAGGAAGGCACAACACCAGCCTGCACTCTCACATATCCCTGCTGATCCAGAGGAGGGTACAACACCAGCCTGCACCCTCACATATCCCTGCTGATCCAGAGGAAGGTACAACACCAGCCTGCACCCTCACATATCCCTGCTGATCCAGAGGAAGGTACAACACCAGCCTGCTCCCTCACATATCCCCGCTGATCCAGAGGAAGGTACAACACCAGCCTGCTCCCTCACATATCCCTGCTGATCCAGAGAAAGGCACAACATCACCCTGCTCCCTCACATATCCCTGCTGATCCAGAGGAAGGCACAACACCAGCCTGCCCCCTCACATATCCCTGCTGATCCAGAGGAAGGCACAACACCAGCCTGCTCCCTCACATATCCCTGCTGATCCAGAGGAAGGCACAACACCAGCCTGCCCCCTCACATATCCCTGCTGATCCAGAGGAAGGCACAACACCAGCCTGCTCCCTCACATATCCCTGCTGATCCAGAGGAAGGCACAACACCAGCCTGCTCCCTCACATATCCCTGCTGATCCAGAGGAAGGCACAACACCAGCCTGCTCCCTCACATATCCCTGCTGATCCAGAGGAAGGCACAACACCAGCCTGCTCCCTCACATATCCCTGCTGATCCAGAGGAAGGCACAACACCAGCCTGCTCCCTCACATATCCCTGCTGATCCAGAGGAAGTCACAACACCAGCCTGCTCCCTCACATATCCCCGCTGATCCAGAGGAAGGTACAACACCAGCCTGCCCCCTCACATATCCCTGCTGATCCAGAGGAAGGTACAACACCAGCCTGCTCCCTCACATATCCCCGCTGATCCAGAGGAAGGTACAACACCAGCCTGCCCCCTCACATATCCCTGCTGATCCAGAGGAAGGCACAACACCAGCCTGCTCCCTCACATATCCCTGCTGATCCAGAGGAAGGCACAACACCAGCCTGCTCCCTCACATATCCCTGCTGATCCAGAGGAAGGCACAACACCAGCCTGCTCCCTCACATATCCCTGCTGATCCAGAGGAAGGCACAACACCAGCCTGCACCCTCACATATCCCTGCTGATCCAGAGGAAGGCACAACACCAGCCTGCTCCCTCACATATCCCTGCTGATCCAGAGGAAGGCACAACACCAGCCTGCTCCTCCACATATCCCCGCTGATCCAGAGGAAGGTACAACACCAGCCTGCTCCCTCACATATCCCTGCTGATCCAGAGGAAGGCACAACACCAGCCTGCTCCCTCACATATCCCTGCTGATCCAGAGGAAGGTACAACACCAGCCTGCTCCCTCACATATTCCTGCTGATCCAGAGGAAGGTACAACACCAGCCTGCCCCCTCACATATCCCTGCTGATCCAGAGGAAGGTACAACACCAGCCTGCCCCCTCACATATCCCTGCTGATCCAGAGGAAGGCACAACACTGGCCTGCTCCCTCACATATCCCTGCTGATCCAGAGGAAGGCACAACACCAGCCTGCTCCCTCACATATCCCGCTGATCCAGAGGAAGGTACAACACCAGCCTGCACCCTCACATTTCCCTGCTGATCCAGAGGAAGGCACAACACCAGCCTGCTCCCTCACATATCCCTGCTGACCCAGAGGAAGGGACAACACCAGCCTGCTCCCTCGCATACCCCTGCTGATCCAGAGGAAGGCACAACACCAGCCTGCTCCCTCACATATCCCTGCTGATCCAGAGGAAGGCGAAAAAACCCTTACAAGGCATGGTCCAATTAGCCCCAAAAGGGAAAAATTCCTTCCCGACTCCAGATGGCAATCAGATAAAACCCCTGGATCAACATCATTAGGCATTACCTAGTAATTGTAGCCATGGATGTCTTTCAACGCAAGGAAAGCATCTAAGCCCCCTTTAAATGCAGGTATAGAGTTTGCCATAACGACTTCCTGTGGCAATGCATTCCACATCTTAATCACTCTTACTGTAAAGAACCCTTTCCTTAATAAATGGCTAAAATGTTTTTCCTCCATGCGTAGATCATGTCCTCTAGTCCTTTGAGAAGGCCTAGGGACAAAAAGCTCATCTGCCAAGCTATTCTATTGCCCTCTGATGTATTTATACATGTTAATTAGATCCCCTGTGGCTGGATGCGACACGGTGAGTGGCAGTTAGTGTCAGTCAGTGGCTTGCCCTGTGGCTGGATGTGACACTCTGTGTGAGTGTCAGTTAGTGGCAGTGGCAGTTAGTGTCAGTTAGTGGCTAGCCCTGTGGCTGGATGTGACACTCTGTGTGACGGACTCTTGTTTTGCAGGTCACGGCGAATGCGACTGCGGAGAGTGCAAGTGCCACGCCGGCTACATCGGTGACAACTGTAACTGCACTACAGAGACCAGCAGCTGCGTGTCCAGCGACGGGCAGATGTGCAGCGGGAAGGGGAGCTGCGTGTGCGGCCGATGCCGGTGTGTGGAGCCCGGAGCCTTCGGGGAGACCTGCGAGAAATGCCCCACCTGCCCAGATGCCTGCGGGACAAAGAGGTACTGTCACTGCATGTGGGTGGGGTCTGATCACCCCATGTGCCTTGTAAAAGGGGCACTCCGTCCCTACGGATTATAAAGCTGCAGAGGGGGGGGGAGGTCACATCCGGGGTACTTGTAGGCTACACCAGAGTTCTAGTTCTGCCTCTCCTAACTTAAAGCAAACCAGAAGCGAAACAAAAAAACGTACATAATGAATTGTATGTGTAGTACGGATAAGGAATAGAACATTAGTGGCAAAGAAAATATTCTCATATTTTTATTTTCAGTTATATAGCTTTATTTATAACATTGCATCATTGTGTCATATTTACAGTTTAGAAACCACACCGTGTCTTTTAAGCTATAAACAATAATGACCCTTTGAACTTTCCTGCAGTAAAACCTTATTGCAAGCTGTCTCTCACTGTTTCTTGGCTGTTTAAAGGACTTACGAGGCCAAAATGACGAAAATGACACTTTACCTTTTTATCTGCAGAATCCATGGAGGACGCCCTCCGCGTCCTCCGCTCTGTTCCGCCGTCAATCTAGTCCTTTTAGTTCCCCCAGGGCTTGTCCCGACCCCACCGAACGGTCATTCCACCCCTAAGATGGCCGCCGCCTTGATCCACGGCTGCGCAGTACGCTTTGCCGCGAGTGCGACTCTGCATCCTTTAGCCCGCCTCCAGCCGCGCCCGACATACGCTTCAGGAGGATGGAGGCGGGCTAAAGGCTGCACAGTCGCACTCGCGGCAAAGCGTACTGCGCAGGCGCGGATCAAGGCGGCGGCCATCTTAGGGGTGGAATGACCCTGCGACCTGTTTGGTGGGGTCGGGACAAGCCCTGAGGGAACTAAAAGGACTAGATTGACGGCGGCGGAGCGGAGGACGTCCATGTGGATTCTGCAGATAAAAAGGTACAGTATCATTTTGGCCTCGTAAGTGCTTTAGAAAACAGGACTGTATTGGACCCAAATTTGGTCGGGGAGCTCAGAGAAGCTCTTCTGCATAGACACCACTGAAGTTTCTTAACTCTTCCTGTACTGGAAACATTCAGAGACTCCTATCTTTGCTACTAATGCTCTATTTCTTAGCTGCACTACACATACAATTCATTATATCATAAGCTTATTTCCGCTACAGATTTGCTTTAAAGAGAAACTCCGACCAAGAATTGAACTTTATCCCAATCAGTAGCTGATACCCCCTTTTACATGAGAAATCTATTGCTTTTCACAAAGAGACCATCAGGGGGCGCTGTATGGCTGATATTGTGGTGAAACCCCTCCCACAGTGTGATGTCAGGACCATGGTGCTGACATCACACTGTGGGAGCCTTGTTGCATTGTGGGAAATAACAGCAGTTTCCAACTGCCAAAAAAGCAAGCAACATCTCCTTCCAGTGATTTCACCTGCCAGCAGTAAAGATGTCACCAACTTACCATGTGATAAATGTCAGAATGTAAATCAGGGAGAGGAAAGATTTTACAGTGTGCAAACACTAAATCATTTATACATAATTATTGTAAAAAAAAATGAAGTGCTTTTTTATTACATTATATTTACTAAAGTTCCTCTTTAAAGATGGCCATTAATCATCATGCTGATCCATCGGAAACAATCGCCCGGGACCACTAACGAAAGGGATACCACTAACCAATCTGATCAGATTAGTGGAATCGATCCATTTTTCGGATATTGTTGATGACCTTAACCTCCTTGGCGGTAACCCCGTGTGTGACACGGGGTAAGCCGCCGGAGGGTGCCGCTCAGGCCCTGCTGGGCCGATTTACTTAATTTTTTTTTTTTGCTGGACGCAGCTAGCACTTTGCTAGCTGCGCCAGCACCCCGATCGCCGCCGCCGCGCGCCCGATCGCCGCTATCCGCGCGCCCCCCGCCCCCCCCCCCAGACCCCAGACCCCGAGACGTCACCGACGTCTCCCAATGACGTCCCGACGTCGGTGACGTCATCCCGCCCCGTCGCCATGGCGACGGGGGAAGCCCTCCAGGAAATCCCGTTCTTTGAACGGGATTTCCTGATCGCCTATCGCCGGAGGCGATCGGCGGGGCTGGGGGGATGCCGCAGAGCAGCGGCTATCATGTAGCGAGCCCTCGGCTCGCTACATGATAAAAAAAAAATAATTTAAAAAAACTGTTGCGCTTCCCCCTGGCGGTATTTTTCATACCGCCAAGGGGGTTAAGGTGGCCATTAACAATACAATCCCCCCCCACCCCCCACAATCGATCATCCATTTCGATTGTTGTAATCGATCGAGTGCAATGGCTCACTTCCAAAAATGATTGAAAAAACGGTAACTTAAACGATCACATTGATGGAATTGTTCCAAAAAACGGATCAGTTCCCTTAATCTGATCAGATTGGTTAGCAGTTGTCCTTAGGTTTGTGGGCCTGAACAATCGTTACCGATCGATCACAGGAATGGAATTGGAGGATCAAGTGTCCGGGGGATTGTATTGTTAATGGCTACATCTGTCGGTTATATTCTCCATGATCTGGTGCAAATGAAAATCGGAGTGAGGGGAGGAGGGTGAATGCCCACAAAAAAAAAAAAAAAATTGTATACGTGTGTGTATATGTATAAGTGTGTGTGTGTGTGTGTGTGTGTGTGTATCTGTGTGTGTGTGTGTGTATATATATATGTATGTATGTATGTATGTATATGTATATATATATATATATATATATATATATATATATATATATATATATATATATATATATATATATATATATATTACTAGCCTATTGATTGCTGAGGCTATTGGGCCATTTTCAGAAGTGGGCGTGGTTAATGGCATCATCCAGCAAGGTAGAACGACCTCCAATCAGCTGACCCTGACCGGTTTCTGTTTGTACCGCAGGGATTGCATCGAGTGTCGGTTACACCAGACGGGGCGACTTGCCGACAATCACACCTGCCACAAACTCTGCAAGGATGACATCATCATCGTGGAGGTGTTGGGTAAGTCGCTGGTTTTGTACAGGGCTCTTGTGATTGGCTGTCAGCTGTGTGACATCACAGGATCACAATTCAGCTTCTCAGATGATGATTGTGACACACCTGGTGGTCAGATCTCAGCAGTCCTGAGTCCCCAGCTTTGCTGTCTTGCTGCACCCATTGCCAGGGCTCCCCTCCCCCGGCTGCATTATTTTACCTCTCTCCGCAACCCCGGAGGGCAGATCTTGGCAATCCTTAGTTCCCAGCCCTGTCTACCTGCTGCACCCATTCCTGGGTCTCCGAGGTGGAGGGGGACTTTAAAGTGAACCCAAGATGAGAGAGATATGGAGGCTGCCATATTTATTTACTTTTAAGCAATACCAGTTGCCTGGCTGCCCTGCTGATCCTCTGTCTCTGATACTTTTAGCCACAGCCCCTGAACAAGCATGCAGCAGATCTGGTACTCTGACTCGGGTTTTACTGTATTATCCATATGCTTGTTCCAGGGTTTTGACTCAGATACTACTTATGCCAGAAGATCAGCAGGGCAGCCAGGAAACTGGCAATTTTTTTTAAGGAAATACATGGCAGCCTCCATATCTCTCTCACCTCGAGGTCCCTTTGAGGGCACAGGTAGAGCACCAGCAGTGGTGGGGAGAGGTCTGTACTTTTTAGGCAGCAGAGGGGTCTCCTTGTTTCCCTGACATCCTCTGTAGGGGGCGGTGTTATGATGGAATCTTTCCTGCATTATACAGATTGTTAAAGTGAACCTAAAGACTAAAAATCTACTCAGCAGCACTGAAAAGGCTTAGTGTTTCTTTAACAGTTTCACAGAACTTTGTTTTTCTTACCCAAGCCTCATATTTAGCTGCACAGAAGCTAAGCTCCGCCCCATTAAAGAAAAACTGCCCAGGCATTTTTCCCCTGATGCTGTGCAAAGCATGATGGGATTTCTGATGATGTTCTCTTTGCCTAGCTGCTGGGAGGGGTGATCAGCACACAGGACAGTTGGAACTGTGTCTCATGCTCCCTGTCACCTCCTTTCAACCAAAAAGATGGCTGCCCTCATGAAATCACAATCATTGGCCTGTTATTTTAAAACATAGTGGGTAAGAGATTATATTACCTATCTATTTTAATTAACATAACTAATGTGACTTAATGACAGTATGTTTGTTTAGGCTGAAGTTCCTCTTTAAGGCACCCATACATTAGTCAATTTTGTCGATTGCGGGTTTACCGTAAGCGATCATCTGTATTGGGCACTCTGTGTATTGACACTGGTGTCAATCAAAAGTAAATCGACTAGCAGCCCACACACTGCAAGTGAGATCCTGGCGACTATCCTTCTCTAATCAATTTGAACGATGTTGTGTCTCCACGCTCTGACACCAGAAATCCATTCTTTATCAATCAAAATCCTCAACAGCAACCGATTCCTTTACGATCGACCAACATTTTTTTTTTTTTTTTTACATCCCGTCCAATCGAGTAAATTGGTGGATTCGAGCAGATATTGTACAATTTCCATCGATTGTGCAGAATGAAACATAATCGATTCTCCCTCAATCCGATAAAATGATCAAGTCGAATGGTTGATCGAGCAGAGAAATCAAGTCATGTGTGGGCACCTTACGCCTCTCGTCTGTCAGAATGATGTCACTTAGTGGTCAGCGCAGACTACGGTGTTACCGACCCCCATACCGGCCAGAAATACTCTGTAATATTATTATTATCTAGAGTTTATCTCCTGTAGCTCAGTTCTGGAAATATTCCGATCATTTTAGGAGATTTGGGTGTGGCGTTTGGCCACAGGAAATGTCATCATAAATTAGGACGCCCGTTTGCTGCTCACGGAGGGAAAACACTTGCCTGGCGGATAATCCAGTCCGCTGCCGATTGGCCAAATAAATGTTATTCTTCAGGAGTCACTAAGTTTATACACAGCGTCATTTCCCAGCAACTATCAGACGCTCTCCCCGTTCCGCAGACGCCAGTCCCGCCCATTCATAGGCCGGCCATCTGCAGATATTAACCCCTTGTGATGCAGCGCTGGGATTGCGAGCCCCGGTGCTGGCGGGTTGCTGCCTCAGCAGAGATTAACCCCTTGTGATGCAGCGCTGGGATCGCGGGCCCCGGTGCTGGCAGGTCGCTTCCTCTTGCCTCAGCAGAGATTAACTCTTCATGACGCAGCACCTGGATCGCGGGCCCCGGTGCTGGGGGGTCGCTGCCCTTGTAATGCAGCGCTGGGATGGCGGGCCCCGGTGCTGGCGGATCGCTGTCTTGTTTCCTTGCCTCAGTCTTGTTTTCCTCCTGATGTTTCGGGTTGTTCCAGTTGCCTGTAATGGATTCCATATGCTGACACAGGAAGCCGCGCTGGAATTTCAGGCCATTATGTCTCCCCTCAGGAATCCTGCGAGCTGTCAGGCCTGGAATGCAATGTCCCGAGCTGGGCTGCCCATGTTTACATTTTACAGGACATGTGGCAGGAGCTCTGAGACCCAAACAGCGGCCATCTTGTCCCACCACACTTCCTGGTCCTGATGCGATGATCCTTTCTCCAGAGCTTTGTGGCGGGAGATGTTTTCTCATTCCTGTCCCCCAGTATAGGAAGCCAGGTATAGGTGTCCCCAGTATAGGTAGCCAGGTATAGGTGTCCCCAGTATAGGAAGCCAGGTATAGGTGCCCCCAGTATAGGAAGCCAGGTATAGGTGCCCCCAGTATAGGAAGCCAGGTATAGGTGCCCCCAGTATAGGTAGCCAGGTATAGGTGCCCCCAGTATAGGTAGCCAGGTATAGGTGCCCCCAGTATAGGAAGCCAGGTATAGGTGCCCCCAGTATAGGAAGCCAGGTATAGGTGCCCCCAGTATAGTAAGCCAGGTATAGGTGTCCCCAGTATAGGAAGCCAGGTATAGGTGCCCCCAGTATAGGAAGCCAGGTATAGGTGTCCCCAGTATAGGAAGCCAGGTATAGGTGCCCCCAGTATAGGAAGCCAGGTATAGGTGCCCCCAGTATAGGAAGCCAGGTATAGGTGCTCCCAGTATAGGTAGCCAGGTATAGGTGCCCCCAGTATAGGAAGCCAGGTATAGGTGTCCCCAGTATAGGTAGCCAGGTATAGGTGTCTCCAGTATAGGTAGCCAGGTATAGGTGTCCCCAGTATAGGTAGCCAGGTATAAGTGCCCCCAGTATAGGTAGCCAGGTATAGGTGTCCCCAGTATAGGTAGCCAGGTATAGGTGCCCCCAGTATAGGTAGCCAGGTATAGGTGCCCCCAGTATAGGTAGCCAGGTATAGGTGCCCCCAGTATAGGTAGCCAGGTATAGGTGCCCCCAGTATAGGAAGCCAGGTATAGGTGTCGCCAGTATAGGAAGCCAGGTATAGGTGCCCCCAGTATAGGTAGCCAGGTACAGGTGTCCCCAGTATTGGAAGCCAGGTACAGGTGCCCCCAGTATAGGTAACCAGGTATAGGTGCCCCCAGTATAGGTAACCAGGTATAGGTGCTCCCAGTATAGGTAGCCAGGTATAGGTGTCCCCAGTATAGGTAGCCAGGTATAGGTGTCCCCAGTATAGGTAGCCAGGTATAGGTGTCCCCAGTATAGGTAGCCAGGTATAGGTGTCCCCAGTATAGGAAGCCAGGTATAGGTGTCGCCAGTATAGGAAGCCAGGTACAGGTGCCCCCAGTATAGGAAGCCAGGTACAGGTGCCCCCAGTATAGGTAACCAGGTACAGGTGCCCCCAGTATAGGTAGCCAGGTATAGGTGCCCCCAGTATAGGAAGCCAGGTACAGGTGCCCCCAGTATAGGAAGCCAGGTACAGGTGCCCCCAGTATAGGAAGCCAGGTACAGGTGCCCCCAGTATAGGTAACCAGGTATAGGTGCCCCCAATATATTTAGCCAGGTATAGGTGTCCCCAGTATAGGAAGCCAGGTATAGGTGCCCCCAGTATAGGAAGCCAGGTATAGGTGTCCCCAGTATAGGTAGCCAGGTATAGGTGTCACCAGTATAGGTAGCCAGGTATAGGTGTCCCCAGTATAGGTAGCCAGGTATAGGTGTCCCCAGTATAGGTAGCCAGGTATAGGTGTCCCCAGTATAGGTAGCCAGGTATAGGTGTCCCCAGTATAGGTAGCCAGGTATAGGTGTCCCCAGTATAGGTAGCCAGGTATAGGTGTCCCCAGTATAGGTAGCCAGGTATAGGTGCCCCCAGTATAGGAAGCCAGGTATAGGTGCCCCCAGTATAGGAAGCCAGGTATAGGTGCCCCCAGTATAGGTAGCCAGGTATAGGTGCCCCCAGTATAGGTAGCCAGGTATAGGTGCCCCCAGTATAGGTAGCCAGGTATAGGTGCCCCCAGTATAGGAAGCCAGGTATAGGTGCCCCCAGTATAGGTAGCCAGGTATAGGTGCCCCCAGTATAGGTAGCCAGGTATAGGTGCCCCCAGTATAGGAAGCCAGGTATAGGTGTCCCCAGTATAGGTAGCCAGGTATATGTTCCCCCTAGTATAGGTCGCCAGGTATAGGTGCCCACCCCAGTATAGGTAGTCAGGTATAGGTGCCCCCAGTATAGGTAGTCAGGTATAGGTGCCCCCAGTATAGGTAGCCAGGTATATGTTCCCCCTAGTATAGGTCGCCAGGTATAGGTGCCCACCCCAGTATAGGTAGTCAGGTATAGGTGCCCCCAGTATAGGTAGTCAGGTATAGGTGTCCCCAGTATAGGTAGCCAGGTATATGTTCCCCCTAGTATAGGTCGCCAGGTATAGGTGCCCACCCCAGTATAGGTAGTCAGGTATAGGTGCCCCCAGTATAGGTAGTCAGGTATAGGTGCCCCCAGTATAGGTAGCCAGGTATAGGTGCCCCAGTATAGGTAGCCAGGTATAGGTAGCCAAGTATAGGTGCCCCCAGTATAGGTAGCCAGGTATAGGTGTCCCCAGTATAGGTAGCCAGGTATAGGTGCCCCCAGTATAGGTAGCCAGGTATAGGTAGCCAGGTATAGGTGCTCCAGTATAGGTAGCCAGGTATAGGTGCTCCAGTATAGGTAGTCAGGTATAGGTGCCCTCAGTATAGGTAGTCAGGTATAGGTGCTCCAGTATAGGTAGTCAGGTATAGGTGCCCCCAGTATAGGAAGCCAGGTATAGGTGTCCCCAGTATAGGTAGCCAGGTATAGGTGTCTCCAGTATAGGTAGCCAGGTATAGGTGTTCCCAGTATAGGTAGCCAGGTATAGGTGCCCCCAGTATAGGTAGCCAGGTATAGGTGCCCTCAGTATAGGTAGTCAGATATAGGTGCCCCCAGTATAGGAAGCCAGGTATAGGTGCCCCCAGTATAGGTAGCCAGGTATAGGTGCCCCCAGTATAGGAAGCCAGGTATAGGTGCCCCCAGTATAGGTAGCCAGGTATAGGTGCCCCCAGTATAGGAAGCCAGGTATAGGTGCCCCCAGTATAGGTAGCCAGGTATAGGTAGCCAGGTATAGGTGCTCCAGTATAGGTAGCCAGGTATAGGTGCTCCAGTATAGGAAGCCAGGTATAGGTGTCCCCAGTATAGGTAGCCAGGTATAGGTGTCTCCAGTATAGGTAGCCAGGTATAGGTGTTCCCAGTATAGGTAGCCAGGTATAGGTGCCCCCAGTATAGGTAGCCAGGTATAGGTGCCCTCAGTATAGGTAGTCAGGTATAGGTGCTCCAGTATAGGTAGTCAGGTGAACGTGCCCTCGGTATACAGTTGTGTTCAAAATTATTCAACCCCCACTGAAATTGAGTGTTTTGGACAGTTTGACATTGATTTTGATCATTTCAGTCATCTTGTTTACAATTAAATCAAAGAGGCACCTGTAAGTCAGACAAATATAACATAAACATGTATAATAAAATAACCACAAATGTATTTTCTGTGCTTACATCATTATCAGTTTTATTCAACCCCCAAGTGACATTCATGCTTAGTACTTAGTACAACATCCTTTTCCAGTTATAACAGCTTTTACACGTGAAGCATAGCTTGACATAAGTGTCTTGCAGCGATCTACAGGTATCTTAGCCCATTCTTCATGGGAAAAGCCTCCAGTTCAGTCACATTCTTAGGCTTGCGCGCTGCAACTGCTCTCTTTAACTACCTGCGGACCGCCGCAGTATAAATCTACGGCGGGCAGGGGGTGCTGCGGTTCTGACCGGACGTAAACTCTACTTCCCATTCACCGCGCGCCCCGGCCGCTGTTGCCACTCGGTCCCCGCCGCAATGTGCTGCCCTGCCGCCTCTATGACAGCAGAGCACTGTGAGCCGGGCTCCTGGCCCTGTCATTCACGTAAGCCGTTCCCATTGGCTTACTTGGAGTGACTCCATGAATCCTGAAAGCAGGATAATTACCGTAAAATTTGGTGTCTTGAATAGTTTACTGCATTCTACTATTCACCACAGGACCTCTTTACAATCTCTTTGCATTCTACTATTCACCACAGGGCCTCTTTACTGCATTCTGCTATATGTCACTACTGGGCCTGTTTACTGCATTCATATGTCACTACAGGGCCTCTTTACTGCATTGTGCTATATGTCACTACAGGACCTCTTTACTGTATTCTGCTATATGTCACTACAGGGCCTCTTTACTGCATTCTGCTATATGTCACTACAGGACCTCTTTACTGCATTCTGCTCTATGTCACTACAGGACCTCTGTACTGCATTCTGCTATATGTCACTACAGGGCCTCTTTATTGCATTCTACTAAATGTCACTACAGGGCCTCTGTACTGCATTCTGCTATATGTCACTACAGGGCCTCTTTACTGCATTCTGCTATATGTCACTACAGGGCCTCTTTACTGCATTCTGCTATATGTCACTACAGGGCCTCTTTACTGCATTCTGCTATATGTCACTACAGGGCCTCTTTACTGCATTCTGCTCTATGTCACTACAGGGCCTCTTTACTGCATTCTGCTATATGTCACTACAGGACCTCTTTACTGCATTCTGCTATGTCACTACAGGGCCTCTTTACTGCATTCCACTATATGTACTGCAGGGCCTCTTTACTGCATTCTACTATTTGTCACTACAGGGCCTCTTTACTGCATTTTGCTCTATGTCACTACAGGGCCTCTTTACTGCATTCTGCTATATGTCACTACAGGGCCTCTTTACTGCATTCTGCTATATGTACTGCAGGGACTCCATACTGCATTCTACTATTTCTCACTACAGGACCTCCTTACTGCATTCTACTATATGTCACTACAGGGCCTCTTCACTGCATTCTACTATATGTCACTACAGGGCCTCTTTACTACATTCTGCTACATGTCACTACAGGGCCTCTTTACTGCATTCTGCTATGTCACTACAGGACCTCTTTACTGTATTCTGCTATATGTCACTACAGGGCCTCTTTACTGCATTCTGCTATATGTCACTACAGGGCCTCATTACTGCATTCTGCTATATGTCACTACAGGGCCTCTTTACTGCATTCTGCTATATGTCACTACAGGGCCTCTTTACTACATTCTGCTACATGTCACTACAGGGCCTCTTTACTGCATTCTGCTATGTCACTACAGGACCTCTTTACTGTATTCTGCTATATGTCACTACAGGGCCTCTTTACTGCATTCTGCTATATGTCACTACAGGGCCTCATTACTGCATTCTGCTATATGTCACTGCAGGGCCTCTTTACTGCATTCTGCTATATGTCACTACAGGGCCTCTTTACTGCATTCTGCTATATGTCACTACAGGGCCTCTTTACTGCATTCTACTATATGTCACTACAGGGCCTCTTTACTGCATTCTACTATACGTCACTACAGGGCCTCTTTACTGCATTCTGCTATATGTCACTACAGGGCCTCTTTACTGCATTCTGCTATATGTCACTACAGGGCCTCTTTACTGTATTCTGCTATATGTCACTACAGGGCCTCTTTACTGCATTCTGCTATATGTCACTACAGGGCCTCATTACTACATTCTGCTATATGTCACTACAGGGCCTCTTTACTGCATTCTGCTATATGTCACTACAGGGCCTCTTTACTGCATTCTGCTATGTCACTACAGGGCCTCTTTACTGCATTCTACTATATGTCACTACAGGGCCTCTTTACTGCATTCTACTGTATGTCACTACAGGGCCTCTTTATTGCATTCTACTAAATGTCACTACAGGGCCTCTTTACTGCATTCTACTATATGTCACTACAGGGCCTCTTTACTGCATTCTACTGTATGTCACTACAGGGCCTCTTTATTGCATTCTACTAAATGTCACTACAGGGCCTCTTTACTGCATTCTACTATATGTCACTACAGGGCCTCTTTACTGCATTCTACTGTATGTCACTACAGGGCCTCTTTATTGCATTCTACTATATGTCACTACAGGGCCTCTTTACTGCATTCTGCTATATGTCACTACAGGGCCTCTTTACTGCATTCTACTATATGTCACTACAGGGCCTCTTTACTGCATTCTACTGTATGTCACTACAGGGCCTCTTTATTGCATTCTACTAAATGTCACTACAGGGCCTCTTTACTGCATTCTACTATATGTCACTACAGGGCCTCTTTACTGCATTCTACTGTATGTCACTACAGGGCCTCTTTACTGCATTCTGCTATATGTCACTACAGGGCCTCTTTACTGCATTCTACTATTTGTCACTACAGGGCCTCTTTACTGCATTTTGCTCTATGTCACTACAGGGCCTCTTTACTGCATTCTGCTATATGTCACTACAGGGCCTCTTTACTGCATTCTGCTATATGTCACTACAGGGCCTCTTTACTGTATTCTGCTATATGTGATTACAGGGCCTCTTTACTGCATTCTACTATATGTCTCCACAGGACCTCTTTACTGCATTCTGCTATATGTCACTACAGGGCCTCTTTACTGCATTCTGCTATATGTCACTACAGGGCCTCTTTACTGCATTCTGCTATATGTCACTACAGGGCCTCTTTACTGCATTCTACTATTTCTCACTACAGGGCCTCTTTACTGCATTCTGCTCTATGTCACTACAGGGCCTCCTTACTGCATTCTGCTATATGTACTGCAGGGCCTCTTTACTGCATTCTGCTATATGTCACTACAGGGCCTCTTTACTGCATTCTGCTATATGTACTGCAGGGCCTCTTTACTGCATTCTGCTATATGTCACTACAGGGCCTCTTTACTGCATTCTGCTATATGTCACTACAGGGCCTCTTTACTGCATTCTGCTATATGTCACTACAGGGCCTCTTTACTGCATTCTGCTATATGTCACTACAGGGCCTCTTTACTGCATTCTGCTATATGTCACTACAGGGCCTCTTTACTGCATTCTGCTATATGTCACTACAGGGCCTCTTTACTGCATTCTACTATATCTCACTACAGGGCCTCTTTACTGCATTCTGCTATATGTCACTACAGGGCCTCTTTACTGCATTCTGCTATATGTCACTACAGGGCCTCTTTACTGCATTCTACTATATCTCACTACAGGGCCTCTTTACTGCATTCTACTATATGTCACTACAGGGCCTCTTTACTGCATTCTGCTATATGTCACTACAGGGCCTCTTTACTGCATTCTGCTGTATGCCACTACAGGGCCTCTTTACTGCATTCTGCTATATGTCACTACAGGGCCTCTTTACTGCATTCTGCTATATGTCACTACAGGGCCTCTTTACTGCATTCTGCTATATGTACTGCAGGGCCTCTTTACTGCATTCTGCTATATGTCACTACAGGGCCTCTTTACTGCATTCTGCTATATGTCACTACAGGGCCTCTTTACTGCATTCTGCTATATGTCACTACAGGGCCTCTTTACTGCATTCTGCTATATGTCACTACAGGGCCTCTTTACTGCATTCTGCTATATGTCACTACAGGGCCTCTTTACTGCATTCTGCTATATGTCACTACAGGGCCTCTTTACTGCATTCTACTATATCTCACTACAGGGCCTCTTTACTGCATTCTGCTATATGTCACTACAGGGCCTCTTTACTGCATTCTGCTATATGTCACTACAGGGCCTCTGTACTGCATTCTGCTATATGTCACTACAGGGCCTCTTTACTGCATTCTGCTATATGTCACTACAGGGCCTCTTTACTGCATTCTACTATATGTCACTACAGGGCCTCTTTACTGCATTCTGCTATATGTCACTACAGGGCCTCCTTACTGCATTCTACTATATGTCACTACAGGGCCTCTTTACTGCATTCTGCTATATGTCACTACAGGGCCTCTTTACTGCATTCTGCTATATGTCACTACAGGGCCTCTTTACTGCATTCTGCTATATGTACTGCAGGGCCTCTTTACTGCATTCTGCTATATGTCACTACAGGGCCTCTTTACTGCATTCTGCTATATGTCACTACAGGGCCTCTTTACTGCATTCTGCCATATGTCACTACAGGGCCTCTTTACTGCATTCTGCTATATGTCACTACAGGGCCTCTTTACTGCAGTCTGCTATATGTCACTACAGGGCCTCTTTACTGCATTCTGCTATATGTCACTACAGGGCCTCTTTACTGCATTCTGCTATATGTCACTACAGGGCCTATTTACTGCATTCTACTATATGTCACTACAGGGCCTCTTTACTGCATTCTACTATATGTCACTACAGGGCCTCCTTACTGCATTCTACTATATGTCACTACAGGGCCTCTTTACTGCATTCTGCTATATGTCACTACAGGGCCTCTTTACTGCAGTCTGCTATATGTCACTACAGGGCCTCTTTACTGCATTCTGCTATATGTCACTACAGGGCCTCTTTACTGCATTCTGCTATATGTCACTACAGGGCCTATTTACTGCATTCTACTATATGTCACTACAGGGCCTCTTTACTGCATTCTACTATATGTCACTACAGGGCCTCCTTACTGCATTCTACTATATGTCACTACAGGGCCTCTTTACTGCATTCTGCTATATGTCACTACAGGGCCTCTTTACTGCATTCTGCTATATGTCACTACAGGGCCTCTTTACTGCAGTCTGCTATATGTCACTACAGGGCCTCTTTACTGCATTCTGCTATATGTCACTACAGGGCCTCTTTACTGCATTCTGCTATATGTCACTACAGGGCCTATTTACTGCATTCTACTATATGTCACTACAGGGCCTCTTTACTGCATTCTACTATATGTCACTACAGGGCCTCTACTGCATTCTACTATATGTCACTACAGGGCCTCTTTACTGCATTCTGCTATATGTCACTACAGGGCCTCTTTATTGCATTCTACTAAATGTCACTACAGGGCCTCTTTACTGCATTCTGCGATATGTCACTACAGGGCCTCCTTACTGCATTCTACTATATGTCACTACAGGGCCTCTTTACTGCATTCTACTATATGTCACTACAGGGCCTCTACTGCATTCTACTATATGTCACTACAGGGCCTCTTTACTGCATTCTGCTATATGTCACTACAGGGCCTCTTTATTGCATTCTACTAAATGTCACTACAGGGCCTCTTTACTGCATTCTGCGATATGTCACTACAGGGCCTCCTTACTGCATTCTACTATATGTCACTACAGGGCCTCTTTACTGCATTCTGCTATATGTCACTACAGGGCCTCTTTACTGCACTCTGCTATATGTCACTACAGGGCCTCTTTACTGCATTCTGCTATATGTCACTACAGGGCCTCTTTACTGCATTCTGCTATATGTCACTACAGGGCCTCTTTACTGCATTCTACTATGTGTCACTACAGGGCCTCTATACTGCATTCTGCTATATGTCACTACAGGGCCTCTTTACTGCATTCTGCGATATGTCACTACAGGGCCTCTTTACTGCATTCTGCTATATGTCTCCACAGGACCTCTTTACTGCATTCTGCTATATGTCACTACAGGGCCTCTTTACTGCATTCTGCTATATGTCACTACAGGGCCTCTTTACTGCATTCTGCTATATGCCACTACAGGGCCTCTTCACTGCATTCTGCTATATGTCACTACAGGGCCTCTTTACTGCATTCTACTATATGTCACTACAGGGCCTCTTTACTGCATTCTGCTATATGTCCCTACAGGGCCTCTTTACTGCATTCTGCTATATGTCACTACAGGGCCTCTTTACTGCATTCTGCTATATGTCACTACAGGGCCTCTTTACTGCATTCTGCTATATGTCTCCACAGGACCTCTTTACTGCATTCTGCTATATGTCACTACAGGGCCTCTTTACTACATTCTGCTATATGTCACTACAGGGCCTCTTTACTGCATTCTGCTATATGTCACTACAGGGCCTCTTTACTGTATTCTGCTATATGTCACTACAGGGCCTCTTTACTACATTCTGCTATATGTCACTACAGGGCCTCTTTACTGCATTCTGCTATATGTCACTACAGGGCCTCTTTACTGTATTCTGCTATATGTCACTACAGGGCCTCTTTACTGCATTCTGCTATATGTCACTACAGGACCTCTTTACTGCATTCTGCTATATGTCACTACAGGGCCTCTTTACTACATTCTGCTATATGTCACTACAGGGCCTCTTTACTGCATTCTGCTATATGTCACTACAGGGCCTCTTTACTACATTCTGCTATATGTCACTACAGGGCCTCTTTACTGCATTCTGCTATATGTCACTACAGGGCCTCTTTACTGTATTCTGCTATATGTCACTACAGGGCCTCTTTACTGCATTCTGCTATATGTCACTACAGGACCTCTTTACTGCATTCTGCTATATGTCACTACAGGGCCTCTTTACTACATTCTGCTATATGTCACTACAGGGCCTCTTTACTGCATTCTGCTATATGTCACTACAGGGCCTCTTTACTGCATTCTGCTATATGTCACTACAGGGCCTCTTTACTGTATTCTGCTATATGTCACTACAGGGCCTCTTTACTACATTCTGCTATATGTCACTACAGGACCTCTTTACTGCATTCTGCTATATGTCACTACAGGGCCTCTTTACTACATTCTGCTATATGTCACTACAGGGCCTCTTTACTGCATTCTGCTATATGTCACTACAGGACCTCTTTACTACATTCTGCTATATGTCACTACAGGGCCTCTTTACTGCATTCTGCTATATGTCACTACAGGGCCTCTTTACTGTATTCTGCTATATGTCACTACAGGGCCTCTTTACTACATTCTGCTATATGTCACTACAGGACCTCTTTACTGCATTCTGCTATATGTCACTACAGGGCCTCTTTACTACATTCTGCTATATGTCACTACAGGGCCTCTTTACTGCATTCTGCTATATGTCACTACAGGGCCTCTTTACTGTATTCTGCTATATGTCACTACAGGGCCTCTTTACTGCATTCTGCTATATGTCACTACAGGACCTCTTTACTGCATTCTGCTATATGTCACTACAGGGCCTCTTTACTGCATTCTACTATTTCTCACTACAGGACCTCCTTACTGCATTCTACTATATGTCACTACAGGGCCTCTTTACTGCATTCTGCTATATGTCACTACAGGGCCTCTTTACTGCATTCTGCTATATGTCACTACAGGGCCTCTTTACTGCATTCTGCTATATGTCTCCACAGGACCTCTTTACTGCATTCTGCTATATGTCACTACAGGACCTCTTTACTGCATTCTACTATATGTCACTACAGGGCCTCTTCACTGCATTCTGCTATATGTCACTACAGGGCCTCTTTACTGCATTCTGCTATATGTCACTACATGGCCTCTTTACTGCATTCTACTATATGTCACTACAGGGCCTCTTTACTGCATTCTACTATATGTCACTACAGGGCCTCTTTACTGCATTCTGCTATATGTCACTACAGGGCCTCTTTACTGCATTCTGCTATATGTCACTACAGGGCCTGTTTACTGCATTCTGCTATATGTCACTACAGGGCCTCTTTACTGCATTCTACTATATGTCACTACAGGGCCTCTTTACTGCATTCTGCTATATGTCACTACAGGGCCTCATTACTGCATTCTGCTATATGTCACTACAGGGCCTCTTTACTGCATTCTGCTATATGTCACTACAGGGCCTCTTTACTACATTCTGCTACATGTCACTACAGGGCCTCTTTACTGCATTCTGCTATGTCACTACAGGACCTCTTTACTGTATTCTGCTATATGTCACTACAGGGCCTCTTTACTGCATTCTGCTATATGTCACTACAGGGCCTCATTACTGCATTCTGCTATATGTCACTGCAGGGCCTCTTTACTGCATTCTGCTATATGTCACTACAGGGCCTCTTTCCTGCATTCTGCTATATGTCACTACAGGGCCTCTTTACTGCATTCTACTATATGTCACTACAGGGCCTCTTTACTGCATTCTACTATACGTCACTACAGGGCCTCTT